>NW_019102722.1:0-2147 GCF_001856785.1 Myzus persicae | reverse complement strand
GTTTCGAATAAAATCTTAAAATTATTCTAAGCCCATTAAATTATAAAGAAGAACCATAATGTAAAAATGTATATCTACGTTTTATTATACACTATTTGTCATAAATAAATAAATAATAGCCACAAAATAAATTATTAGATCTCTTTAAAATATAAATATGCTATTATTATTTGATATATAGCAATGAAGATATTAAACGTATATTTTACTAATTCTACATTTAACTGTAATCTAAGCACTCATAAATTATTATACACCATCATGTATAGGTATAAGTAACCATATTACAGTATTGTATAAGATCTACTCAGTATCATCTTGGCATTAGTTCAAAAATTTATTTTAAGAATAAAAATAAAATTTTAAGCCACCTTGTTTCCGATCGACCAAAACTTCTTTTAAATAATGTTTAGTAAAATAAAAGATAAGCCATTTACGTTTTACTTTGGGAATTCGGTGTTTATAAAAAAACCGTAATATGTAATTTATAAAATTTTAGGCAATAGCCATAAAAAGTGTCCATTTACATATTAAAAATAAAGAATTTAAATTACACGTTTGTTATGGCCAGTTACTTAAGTATTTATATGGTGTTTATATAATTGAAATTAACGCAAATTAGTTTGGAAAAAGCGTACCTACTACCTACAGTATTATTCATGAGCTGGTACACACTTAGTAGATGTCCAGAGTGTAATGGACTTAATGATATAGGCCAATGCCTTTTTTATTATTTACACTTTTAAAATACTGCAGGTGGAGGTGGGTTAAGTGAAAAATAAGTAGGAAATTTGTGAATAAACGATGGCTTTAATTATACGATATTAACGAGAGCACAAAGAGAACGGTGTACAGAGTTGAAAATAGTTTATATTTCGCTCATGCGGTAGGTACTATATATATTGTGGGCGCATAATAATAATAATTAACATTAACGAGACAGCGAATTTCTAATTTCTATATTTTTTTCGCTTTGAATTAAATAAAGAGCACATAAAACGGTCGTAAATGTTTTTTTTTTTTTTTGTTTTTGTTTTTTATACCGTAAATAAAATCCATGACAAGAGTATATAGGAATAAAGAAGCGAACCATTGCGGCGACGGTACGGAAGAAAAACGATTCGAGTGTAAACTTCTGTTGGCGTAGCTTTTTAACGCAGTAGTATCCTCACGCTTTGACCATATGCATGTGTTTAGTGTATTTTACGATGATATCGAGTTTCAGTGTTAAACTGTTAATTCTTGTTCCGAGAACCCAACATGGGGTTAACACTATGTATAGGTAATCGAATGAAATCAAAATGAAAACATTATTACTGAAATATACCTATTTCGTGATAATTGGTACATGATTATTAAAAATTGTTATTTATTCAAATAAATACCAAATACGCCTCAGCTGCGAGGCCATTGGGAGTTGTCAATATATTATTGTAGTATAATCGGAACTTGCAAAAAAAAGTTGTTTACACGGTTTTATCACAGGTTGAATGTTTATTTTTTACGAGCAAAAAAAGAGTTGTGAATTTATATCATGTAACCATGTTAGAATTTATCGATTTTTGTTTTGTGTATTCTCTGTACTTTTTTGTTTTAGTTTCACTAATATTTTTATTTATATTTTAGCAAAGATACATAAACACATGTTTTTTTTTAAATTAAAATGTTTTCTGCGAATTCCCATAAAGGTAATATAGTATAATATATTAACATAATAATTATGAATAATTTAAAGAGCACGCATTAGAGTCATACAGTTATAGCGATGTCACAAAGTGACAGGTTGTCACAGGTACGTGAAAAAATGAAACTAAAAAAAAGGAATATAAACAAATACTATTCGTACAATACACTCATAATATACCTATATATTTTTAACAAACTAAAACAAACTCCACCGACTGTAGTGGGATTCGATTGTCACTAGAAAGAGCTGTTATACGTTTGTATTCCACGGGACGTATATATATATATATATTATTATACATATATAAAATATACAAGTAGACGAGTTTTAATTTCTACCACTTTCACACCCCGGTACATTCGTTTCGCTGATGCAGGAGTGCAACATCAAACCGAAACTGACAATCCGTGTGCTCTGTCGTGAAACTCGTGCGATATAGGTACTAAATTCCGTCTAAACA
>NW_019102721.1:0-2183 GCF_001856785.1 Myzus persicae | reverse complement strand
AGTTATAAAAGTGAAAATAGTTTCAATCAAAATGATGGAGTCATAATATATACGAACAATAAACACACTATATCTGTTAATCAATTCCAAATGTTCTCAGAGTCGAGTTGTATACAATTAAACTTTAAGGTAAATAATAAGCCAATTACAATTTTAGCCACATATCGTTCACCACAAACTAATATCAAAATTTTCTTATCTGAACTAGCTACTATATTGACTTCTGGTCTTGTACAAAAGAATTGTATATGGATTGGAGATATAAATATTGACATATTAGAAAAAAATCCTTCTCTTATAACCGAAAAATATTTAAATATACTTTCGTCAAATGGTTTTACTTCTAAAATGTGTACACATACTAGGGTGGGATACGACACTAAGTCTTGTATAGACCATATATTTAGTAGAAATATGAATCTCATTCCAGCTGTAATTAAGTCCAGTATAACAGATCATTTTACAATTATAGGTAGTTTAATAGACTCACGGGTAAATAACAAACCCATTGATAATAATTCAAATTTAACATCTTATATCGATTATAATAAGGCAGTTAGTTTGTTATCTTGTATTAAATGGACTGGATTATTTGAAACTAATAATACTAATACTGCAATAAACATCTTCAATAAAAATATACTGGACACGATTAATAACTGTATTGTATTAAAGTACCAATCAAGTAGGAAAAACCGTAAACTAAAACCCTGGATTACCAATGGTCTTATGACATCAATAAAAAATAGAGATAAACTTAACATGAAAATTAAAAAAGATTCTTCAAATCACAAATTATTAAATTATTACAGAGCATATAGAAATAAATTAACAATACTCATTCGGAAAGCTAAAGAACAATATTATATCAATAAAATAGAATCGTCTAAAGGTAATGGACGGGAAATATGGCAAGTGATTAATGAACTAACAGGGAGAAAATCTAAATCTGCAGGGCTCCCTATTAATGAAATAATAGAGGTTAAATATCCGACTTCAACGCCTAATGACTACTTAAACATAGTTAACTCCTATTTCGCAACAACCGGAAACAGATTAGTAGAAAACAATTTCCCTAATACTAATAGCATAAATAACTCACAAAATATATTAGAAATAAATACTAACAATACATCTAACTCAAGCCCTAACTTCAAATTAAATATCATTGGTAGTTCCGTAATTATAAATATACTAAACAATCTAAATAACAACTCGTCACCTGGACCTGACGGTTATACAGCACTGTTTCTTAAACAAATAGGCGACAATGTAATACTACCTATTGTACATATAATAAACTGTAGCATTACTAATGGTACAGTACCCGACGAATTTAAAGTAGCAAGAATCGTACCGATTCATAAAAAAGGAGATAAAACCGATTTCAACAATTACAGACCTATCTCAATAGTAGGAATTCTAGCTAAAATCCTTGAAAAAGTAATAAAAAATCAGCTATTATAATACTTGGAAAGATTTAAAATATTATTTGATGGACAATACGGATTTAGAAAAAATTTAGGAACTGAGGACGCTCTGATCGATCTAATTAACTTTTTACATAAAAAATGGTTTTTTAAAAAAAAAATTCTGATTTCTTTCTTAGACTTGGAAAAAGCATTTGATTCAATCAGTAGACAACTATTATTAAACAAGTTAAAAGATTTAGGCTTTGACAACAATACATTAAAATGGTTCACTAGTTATCTAAGTAACAGACAACAACTAACTACTGTTGGATCTCACTATTTTAATTATTGTTATGTCAATGATTATGGTGTTACTCAGGGTACAGCATTAGGCTTTATACTATTTTTAATATATATTAACTCTATACCCGCCTCATTATTAATAGGGAAATTATTCATGTTCGCCGATGACATAGCACTAGTTAATTTCGAAGATAACTGGAAAACATTGAAACAAACTGTTGAAATTGATTTACGGTATATATATGACTGGATGGGGAAAAATCTTCTGTCACTTAACATAAATAAATCAGTTTGCATGCCAATAGTTACAATTCGTTCACAACTCCCTGTTGGATACAACTTTATTATACATAAATGTGGAACTGGTTTGACAAATTGCGACTGTACACCAATCAAAATGGTATTATCATTCAAATATTTAGGAGTGACAATAGATTTCAATCTGAAATGGTCAGAACATATACTGAT
>NW_019102720.1:0-2193 GCF_001856785.1 Myzus persicae | reverse complement strand
CCTCCATCACTATTCCTACCATACGCGCCTACATCTACCACAATAAAATTATAATGAGCATCGACGAGAGCCATAAGTACCACTGAAAAGGTCTTTTTGTAGTTAAAATATAGTGACCCACTATTTGGCGGTGCTTGGATTACTACATGCTTGCCGTCCAATGATCCAATACAGTTTGGAAAGTTCCAACATTTCCAAAACTCATCTGCGATTTCTCTCCATTTTTGGCTAGTGGGTATTGGCATTACTTCAGGCATTAAAGTTTTGACTAAGGCTTCGCAAGTATTTGTCACTATTTCGTATACTGTCGAATGCCCCAAACGATAACTATATGAGATCGTTTTAAACGAATCACCCGTTGCTAAAAATCTGAAATATTAGTGGATATTAATATACATAATAATTAGACTTCGTATTTTAAAGCATAAGTACCTACTCTTCTTTTTTTTTTATAATATATGAGATATAAATCTAATTTTTATACATAATAAGTTTCATGTCATTATCTGATTCAAAATACGTAAATATGACAACAATTTGCAAATTATTTTGAGATAGAAATTCATAAAAAATTTTCTTTTTAAATCTAAGATTTTAAAATGTTATACAAGATTTAACATAAGTTTTTCTACTTTTACCAAAAATAAAATATCTAAAAACAAGTCAAAATAATTTTTTATGAGCGTTTGAAGTTCATAATTTTACAACATCTGATATTCACTTGATAGAATAGCTATAGCAGTTGAAAAATAAAATTGAAGAAATTGAAGAATAACAATTTTAATTATTTTGTTATAATTTAAAAATATTACTTGTTGGTATATGAAACTTTTAGAATATACTGTTATATTTTACATACACGCAATGGCATTTTAAAATATATATTTTTTTGGAAAAAATGAAAGTAACTTACTCTACAGCAGAGCGATACCCACTTTTTTTGTAAGTTTATTATGGTATATTAATGAAAAAAAAATGTAATTCAATTACTAAGAAATGTAAAATCACGGAATATTACTAGATAAGTTGATTTTTGGTCATTCTTTTTTCAAAAATTAAATATGTTTTTTTTTTGATTTTTTCAAACAATTGTATGCTTTTATGCTAAAGATGAAGAAAGGTAGAAAAAAATATGATAAATCTTAGATTTAAAAAGAAAAATGTTTATGAATTTCTAATTCAAAGTAATTTGTATATTTCCGTCGTTTTTACGTATTTTGTCAATATTTCAACTTTAAATGCTTTAAAAAAATTGTGACTGCGGATTTTTAAGATTTTTTTTATAAATTTTAACATTCATTTTGATCATCATAATCAATTTTTTGAATTTTAATAGTTATTTTGAATATTTAAAACATTTTTGATGAGTTTTATCGATATTTAAGATTACTTTTAAGCCTGGTTTTAGATTAAATTGAGTGTTAATTTTTAATATTTCATTGTTAATTTAATTCTCAGCTAACACATGTAAAGCAAGATGGAGCAACATAAGAGACCAGTATAAAAAAACTTTGAACAAACAAAAAACTACAAGTGGTCAAGCATCTAAGAAATTGCTGAAATACAAATATGAAGACCAAGTGAATTTTTTGAAACAATACTTCCAAGAAAGACCGACTATTTCAAATATTGAAGGAAGTGATTCTGGAGAAGATAATACGTATGAATTTCCTGATACGAATGTGGCTGCAGATACTATAAACAATTCTGATCACGAAGACACTGCAAATACAACAGCTATGTCTATGCCAACACATCAGCCTATTCAATTTGGGTCTCGTACTAGTACTAATGTAAGGAAAAAAAAGGAAAAAGAAACGGCATCATCGACATTGATGAAGTACTTATTAGAAAATAGGCAACGCTCAGAAACTACGACTTCAAAAGATCCCATAGATGCATTTTTAATGGGAATTGCAGCTACGATGAAAACATTAGATCCTTTTCACGCTAATTTAGCGAAATCGAAAGTTTTCACAGCAGTTCAGGAAGTCGAAAAGCAACAGATCATGCATAACCAATATATTATGTACAACCCTCCTTCAGAAAGTAATTGGACTCCTCCGCCTCTTTCTAATGTTCTAAGTGTTCAAAATAACCTTCCAAACAACTCTGAAACCTGCCAACTGGTTTCAGAAACAATATCGTCTGATAATATGATAACACGTTTATAAGTTTTCGTTAGCAGTTTTA
>NW_019102719.1:0-2014 GCF_001856785.1 Myzus persicae | reverse complement strand
ATAATTTGAATTTATGTCATAGATTCTATTCCACGAATTAAGATATACATATATAAATACTTTAAGTACTTGAGGTACTTATTTTGTACAAAATACAAAACTTTGTTATTTTGTATAACGTATGGTATTATTTCTACTACACTTGAGATTTGAAACTTCATAGGATATCTTAAAACTGTAAAAAAATACTTATTCGAATTGGAAAAACATATCAAAATTAAGTGCCGCATTCCTTTTGTAAAACACTGCAAAAAAGTAGAACTTTTGGTATACCCAAAGCATCATTAGATTTGTGGGAAAATGCACTAGGTATGAAATTAAAAGAAAATGTTCTCATTTTCCAAAAGCATTTCAAAGAAGAGTATATTATTAGGACATGAGTATATGGTACTGAGTATATTTAGTAGAATATCTTTTGACAGAATGTGGTTTCTCGTATGTGTTAACTGCTAAGTTTAATCAGGATTAATAAATATATTGGTTGTATTATAGCTTGATTATTTTAATAAAAATAATAAAATCTATATGACTTACATCATAATATTAAATTACTGTTAAACTTGTACAGATGGAAAGCAGACTTCAATAAAATGTTTGGAAAATAATATAAAATTGTTAAATTAAATAAGTAAAAAGAATTACAAAATTTTAAAAAGAAATTTTAAAATTCAGCAGGCAGCCGGTAGCGACACGGTAATTTAATTTTCTCTCACAGAGAGCGCTTGCTGTAACTTCCAGCACCATGACGAAATCAATTTGGGACTCACCTTATCATATGGCGATGGGTAACCTGTATATCTTAAATCTTGGGTATAAGCATTTTAATTAATATTAAACATAGTAATTCCATAGTTTGTGATGATTATATAATTGAAGACACGTTATAAAAGACTACAAACTTTAAACTTGTCTTCTGTTGATAGCATCGCTGGGATTGTTGGTTCTATTTTTCAGATTCAAAATTATATTATACGTACTCCAAATATTGGGTGGAAGTAAAAGTAATCGACGACGGTTTCGATAACGTCGGATAATCCCTAATATCGCGATAAGACTATAATGTATATTATTATAATACTATTTTCATAGCCTATAGGCTATAGGTATAATATGTAAAAGTAAACGAACAGAATTATTATAATATTTTGTCCTTGCGACCTAATGTACTCTCGTCTAAACGGCTGTTTCCATTTGTCCCTGTTCTTTATATAATTAATGAAATTCATAAAGTACATAAACTGCTTTGGTGTTTGCGTATGATTTCACATAACCTCGATAATTATCTAAACAATTGAAAAATGTACCAACTCTAAAGCATAATTTTAATTAAAATCTATTTTGGAGGACGTAATTCGCACAGCTGAAGTTTCTGCTCGATTACACACACGAAAATCGTTGCTTCCGGATGAATCAAATTATTACACCTGAAGGAAACCATTCTCGTGTATGCTCTCGATACACTCCAGCTTGAAGTTAATTGTGGCTTGTGTTTCTTTATCAATGATCATCAGACTGTGCCCAGAAGGCGGCGATTTCGACTTCCCTGCTGTATGTCAATATTGGTAAGCAACTGTTTAAAAAAGAATTATTGTCAGTGACCATGGTGCATGCCAAAATTATTAAGCGGATGGTTTTTTTGGAAATATTGGTGTATCTAAATACAAATTCTAATGATTGATTTCTAAGTTATTAAAATGTTTATACTAAGGATAATAGTCCTTAAAAATGGTTTTATAAAAATAAAACGATATATAATGTAAGATGTAGTATTTATTGATTAATAAATTATTGTCTCTGTGAGTCTAATAAAAATCAGATTTATGATATATTTATTATCTGAGGAGATATCGCAATGGGTAAATCCCCGAGGGACACGCTAAATATGTATGTATGTAAACAAACTATCATTGGTATTTGATCATCGTTTTTATTGTATTAACTGCATAGGCGCAATTTCAGTTTTTAAATTGGAGGGGCTTAATATATTTAAATAAAACAGACCAGTGGGGGGCTC
>NW_019102718.1:0-2198 GCF_001856785.1 Myzus persicae | reverse complement strand
GTTATTGTTTTGTATATTGGTCAATCGACATGAATTTATTTATCACTGTTATTATAATAATAACAATAATATCTAATAACTTTTATATTTCATGTAATTTTTTGCTCGCCAAATGTAATAAATCATTAGTTGTGAGAAGAAAAAGTAAATTAAAAATAAAATAAAGAATACGTAACTGTACAATAATCGTCGACTGCGATCTAGTTTAAACAATATTCGCTGCGCTCTTTGATTGGGTAAATGCTATAATTGTATATGTTTTTGCTCATAATGAGTTACTATAATAATTTAGCCGTTAGTGTAAAGTATTAACTGTAAAGTGTTTTAAAATAACAAATGAAGCGATATGTACATAAATTCATTCGGATCAGAAGCAAATAAGCAGTATATCCAAATACTACAACAGAAAGCAGTAACTGATGATCTGGAGATGCGGAGTTAGTGCTTTTTTTTCTAGTAATTTGTATTGTATTTCCAGAGCAATATGTCCAACAAAGTTCAAATTTTTAATTTAAATTTAACATTGGTTCTGAAATAGAATTGATATGAATTATACTAACCTACTAAAATTGACTTGATAGGGAAAAATATTATACCCCTTTAAACAAAAAAAAAATACATCAAATGTGTTCTGTGTGATCATAAAGTCATTTTTAAGGATTTTAGATATTTAAATTAGATGAAATTATCACATGCACGTTTTAATATTAAATACATTTAAGTTAATCTAATATTAAAATGTACATAATGTGATTAAAACTTATTTAAATATCTAACATTTTAAAACACATATACATCAATTTTTGAACACAATATATGTCAATAATGATATTTGAAGGCATTTACAGTTACTGCAGATAAACGTGTAGGTACTTACTGCTTTTAGTCTTCTAATTCATGTAGAACACATGCAGTAAGTTCGTTAAGACACATAGAAAATGTATGAAAAACCTTTTTTTAAAACCTCACACAACACAATAAACATATCTACCATATTTTTAATGGTTAAAAAATTATGATTTTTTCTCTACGGACTAATTTGGAGTTGAAAACGGTTTTATTGTTTTCCGAAAAACAATGTCTATTATAGTTATTGCTTAGTGGATTTTTGACTTTAGTTTGGTGTTAAATGATGTGTAATAGTGTTTGGCTTGGCGCTACATTTTAAGGTTCAAAAAAATGGACACGAAAAACGATTAATCAATTACACTTTTCCTCTCTGTCTAGATTGATCTACAAGCTGTAGTTAACATCGTCTATATTTTCCTCTTCGCAGTAGTTTCACTCCTTGGTAGAACAATGCAATGTAGTAAAAATATGTTTAGCCTGAAAATTGTGTTAAATTTGAAAGTGATAGTATTGGTATTGAAAAAAAAAAAACGTTCATGAGCGGTCCGTGGCTAAAAACTGCGGTCCATTACTATTTTCCCACAGAATGTACCTATAAGTATTACCCAACATTATGTACATCCGGAATCCAATCTACAATCGAGTGGCGATAACTCGAATGAAATTCAATGATATATATATATATATATATATATTTATCAGTATAATTAATCATTAAACAACAATAAATAACATTTGGCGATGGGTATAGGTATACGTACAAATTAAATGCTCGATTAGATTGGGACTATTACTTAATTCGATCGCCCGGTCAAAAAAAAAAAAACATTTTTACAAAATATTAACAGCTGATCCAAAGTCTTGTATCGGATGCAACAAGAATGACGAGACTGCGGCTTATATATCATACATCAGTGATTATTTCCAACCATTAAATCCGTGGCAAAACATAAACGTGGGCTGCAGTGACACGGTGGTTCATTGAATGTTTGCCTATATAGCGACGGCTATAATACAACCGATAATGAGATAACCTATATATATATAAGGTAGGTATATTTAGGTACGTTGCATTGTCTGCATATTATTATTACGATAAAGCCACACACCGACACACTACATGTCTATAGACGTACTTATGTATGTATGTACGTACCTATGTATGTATATTGTATGTATATATTATGTACGTGTGTATGTATATTTTATGTCGTCTACGACACATACACACGATATATAGAGTTACGTTAGGTGACATTAACGTGTGTGATTTGAATGTACCTATGTACGATATTATGTTCACGCCAATGATTGTGTGATACATTTATTTCGAAAACCAACACACTATT
>NW_019102717.1:0-2200 GCF_001856785.1 Myzus persicae | reverse complement strand
TATTGTATTTATCTATTTTTTTAATTTTCTAATTCAATTTGTGAAATTTGTGCCTCATAATACATGTATAATTTTGATGATGATAATCATTAGATATTTACTTACTCACCGAATACCATTATAGCTATGAAGTGTTTAGTTGACAATTATTAACTTCACCCATTCTTAGATGTGACTATTCTATCATTGTCTAGATAGACCTTAAAGATTTTCTATAAAATTTTGAATCATAATCTTTAGACTATGATATAATCATCTAACATTTTAAAATGTAGGTATTATCAATATTTCAATCGATTTTAAATTAGTTTTTTTAACTGAATATTTTAAAAGTGGCCATAAGTGTTTTGTAAGGTAGACACAGTTGGTCGAGACACACGTGTAAATTCGTCGCTAAAAAACGGGGGGTCACCCATCTGGGAGATAGCAATACGGAACGATGCTCTACCGCAGCATAATTATGTCCTACTAACATAAACAGCTAACTTGACCTATTTAAAATTAATTTTTAGTTAAATGTGTAGAAAGCATGATTTCTTCTCCATAATTTTTGGTAAACAACTTAGCAAGGATTATAACATTTTATTTTTATGACTAATTATTATGATAGTTGGATATCATTCAAAAATAACAATCAATTAATGAATAAATAAATAAATAAATTATTAATTAGTAATTAACTATGAAAGTACTATACAAATTAAGATTTGTTTCTTCCATTGAAAAGTTCATCTCCCACACTGAATTTTTTTCAAATTAATTGAGAACTTTTCGAACAAATCTATAAATTATTAACTTGTATTTTCTTTCTAGGGGCAATTTGTAAGTTTTTTTAATTTAATAATAATTTTATACTATACTACATATTAAATGAATTTTTCATGTGTGTATTAGCTAAGACTCGAATGTTGATATTATATTAAGAGCACGCTACACCCACATGTATTTTCTCTGTCCTATAAATGTACAACACAGCCAAAAGTGTTCTGTACGGGACAAATCAACTCAACCAATAGTACTGATTCCATGGTCACATATAGTGGAATTATATTATGAATATTTTATAACTTGACTTTTTATTTTATTCCAGATGTGCCAGGTATGTCATAACGTGTATTTTTAAAGATGTGATTGACTTATAGTCTTTACGAAAAGCCAGTATTTTTTAAAAAACGATTTTCGTTTTTGGTGTAGCTACGAGTAATTCTAAAAATTATAATTGTCAAAGATACAAGACATATTCACTGCAAAATATTTGTAATTGTATTTTCTATACGCACACCATACAGTTTTCAAAATATTCGAACTGTATTTGAGTATAAATAAATTTTCATTTTTTTATTTATTTTTAATTAATGTTTAAAAAACCAGAACATTTTGTACAATGTCCCTCATAAATGTTTTTTAGTGGAAACTAAAAAAAGTTTACGGGAAAGTCAAATAATGTGTTATGATTTTATGAGGATTTGAATTTATACATAATGTATTCAAATGTAAATGAATAAATTCTCATAGAACTATTTGTTTATTTTATTGTAGTTCAAAAACCATTTAATGTAGTTAAGTACCTGCCTACTTGAAATTTTCACTAAATGTACATTTTTCATCATATTTTTATGTACATAATAACATTGCATACAAATTTCTCATAACTTGGTTTAATAGCAGTTGAAAAATATAAAAGACCTATATATTAGATTTTTTTTTCGATAAGTACATAATTAAGTTAAAATTTTAACAATATTTATCAAAACCTTTGAAATATGAATATTATCTTGCAGTTAAAAATTTATAAAATGTTCAACGTTTATAGTTACGGAGTAAAAATTAGAAAAAGGTTTCTCATAAATAGTCCATGCTGTAAAAAAATACATCATCATTCACAGAAATGTTTGACGTCGGTATTTCATAGTTTTTTTTTTTTTTTTTTATTTATAAAGTTTTCCTGACAGAATCATCTAAACTTAGTTATATAAAGTACAATTTTTGGCAATTTATAAAAAAGGTATTAACATAATATAATGGTATTTCATAGTAAAATTCTTTAAAATGATACATGTATTTTGCAGAAATATCATAATTAGGTACCTAGGGCATTCCTATAATTATTCTTAAAAAATTGTGAATCATAATGTATAATACAATTAAGTTTATTGTTTTATTTTTAGAACCAAGAAGTACGTGCATATTGTATTTATCT
>NW_019102716.1:0-2195 GCF_001856785.1 Myzus persicae | reverse complement strand
GATAACATCTGGTTCATCAATGATGAAGAATTTTTTAGTATATTTAGTATTTCTTTGAAGTCAATAGCATCTAATATATCTTTTTCTATTGACATAAGCATGAATGCTTCAAGATGGTCTTGATTTAATGAAGAGCGTAAACGATTTTTAATTATTTTAAGCTTACTGAATGCTCTTTCACAATTAACCTGTGTAACAGAGAGTGTTAAAACAAATTCAACTGCAGCATACAAATTACAATATGCAGGTGAATGCATATTTAATTGGTATATTAATTTTTGTAGACATATTAAGCATGATTTTGTATTATGATTATTATTGGAAGTTTTTGATTTTTCACACCCTATAAAAAAAGACAAACATATTTTTTACTAAACATATATAACTAAAATATAAAAACAGTATATATTGATATATTTTACCTTTAACTTCTAAATTCATTTCATCATTTTTATCCCAGTCTAGAAAAAATTCTTCATTATCTTGAAACATATCATCATCATCATCATTATACATTTTTGAAGTATTTGAATTCAGAGGCTTTGCAATGTTGTCATATATTTTTGAGAAATGGTTCAATTCAGACACTAATTTCTGATGGTTTATTGATGATAATTTTGATAAAATTTTTAATGCTGATTCTGGTAGACTGTTATCCTTTGCATATTGAAAATTTTTTGGTAATAAATACTGAATATCTGCTATAATTTCTCTATTGCTTGAAAATCTTTGAATAAAACTGCTTCTCAATTGATCAATAGTGCATTGAAAAACTTCTACTCTAAACTTATTAATAGGATTTATAATATGTTCATCTGAACACATTTCATCATAATTGCGCTTCTTATGTCTAGAACGTATTAATGGTAATTTATCTTCCACAACTATACTATCATTCAATTCAAAATTTGTAAATTTATCATTCATATTTTGTGAGAATTTCTCTGCTTCAACGACAATTGTATCAAAATTTATTTTTCCAATTTCATCAATTGTATTTTCTACCATTAACCAACCAGCCAAAAGATCTAAATTACTGGACTGCAAATATGATGATGTTGGTCCGGCTGAATCAAAAACTTTAATAAATAAATGGGCTGTTAAAATAACTTGGAATTCACACAATTTATTTTTTAATGAAGTTGCTTCATATATGGATTTTTGATCAAATTTTTTTGACGAACAAATAAAATCTAAAGCACTGACAATAGTTGGGTATAAGCAATCATAATGTCAACCATTTTCGCAAAATGGGTTTACCTCTCTGATCTTCTCTATTATAAAGTTTGAAAAGAGACCATGAAACATTATGCAGTACAGTTGGTTGACAAGGATGTTGTTTCATAAAATCCATTTTTTGATTAATAGAACTTTTTTTGGGAATCACAAATGAATATATTTTTTCTGCAGCAATATGTTCCTCAACCTCAGGTAACGAAAACGAACAGGATACACTACTTTGCTCGGTTTGATTTTTAGCAGTTGAATACATCTAATTTATACACAACATAATAAGTATAAGGTAGATCTTACCGAACAAGATTACAAGAATACCTATCTAGTAATATATCATTAAAAAAAGTTTACTCACCGAAGGATTGTTTTCTACAGTTTTAACTGAGCAACTTTGTTGTTTTTGTTGTGTTGAACAATCATCTAAATATTTAGAATACAAATAATATTAAAAAGTAATCACATATTTACATACCAATTATATTGAAAGAAAAATGAATCCAGTTAACCCGTTAAACATTTTAATTTACAGATTAGTAAATATAGATTATTAGATATTATTTAATCTGCAATTCAATTAAATATTATATTTAAATATTATTAATTCAATATTAAAATCTTTGATGTTATGTATAACAAACGTAATTAATGAATCAGTACCTTGAAATAAGAATCTATAGTATACTAAATTCTTTATACTTACCTACGAATACTTTGTTAGAGCGATCCAATCCAAATTCAATTTTTTTTTGTTTTGGGTCATTGGCAACAGCTTTGACATTGATCATTTTTTTTAAACGAAGCTTTTCAGCTCCACCTTTTAGTTTTTTTTTCATCATTTTATGTTTTAAATTATAGCAATGCGATGTGCGAGTACACGACGCAATCAAAATTATGGGAATAAGAAATCAATTCGTATTGTGCATTCATACTATCATAGTGATAGTGTCTACTGTCTAGGC